>NC_140484.1:40285760-40328260 GCF_964271855.1 Acomys minous | reverse complement strand
TTTTCGTAATGGTAACTTAGTATCGCCTGATAAATATGAGCTATAATTTATTCAAACATTTGTGTACATGTATATGTGCACATATGTAGGCTTGTTCTAATGTGTGCAAATGCAAATGCATTTGCATGTAAATGTTTGTGGAGACCAGAGATTAACCTCAGGTTTTGTTCCTCAGAAGTCATCAACCTTGGTTTTTTTTGGGGGGTGGGGGTGGGGGCAGGGTTTCCCACTAGGATATGGGGCTTGCCAGTGAGTGTGTAGACTCCCTGGTCAGTGAGAGCCCTCCCCCCCAGCGCCCCTCCCCCCATCCTGTCTTTTCTTTCAAAATGCTGGGGTCACAAGCATGTTTCACCACACTCTGTGATTTTACGTGGGTTCGGAGATCTGAACTCAGGTCCTCATGCTTGAGTGGTACATGAACTATCTCGCCAGCCCTGCAAGATTTCTCTAGGGTAGCAATGAACTTGATACTGTACTTTTAGTGACAAAGGTAAGATAAGCTATAAATTAAGCAAGTATTTAAATAATGCATGTGTGATTCATATTATCATATTTTTTGTATTTGAGATGTTGATTTAGGAACTGGGAGACATATACAGAAGAAAAATTATAAATAAATCATGTTTTCCATTTCATAAGAGATTTTAGAGGAAAGTTAGAATAAAAACAATTTCAAAATAACAAAATGAATAATTAGAATTTTATTTTATTTGTAGAAAAGCTAGAATTTCTTAAAAATAAAAATAAATGGTATTTTGTTGGATTTATAAGCTATGCAATTAATTGTTCTATAAATGTCTATTGGTTATGTGAAGTATTAATCAAATCATTTAATTTTTGGAGAGAAAAGAATTTTTTGAATTACATAATATAATCACTCATTTTGTATTTTAACCCATTAAATTTTATAACTAAATATTTTAAGAATATTTTCTAATTTTATAACTAATGAAAAGAACAGGAGTCATGCATATCGATATAAAATGTGAGCAAGAGCATAATGCTGAAGATCTCTGTTTGCATCTTTTTCTCTCTTTGGGGGAACCATGAACAATAATTTATGAATGAGTATGTGACATTATGTGCTTTTCACACATTTTCAAGACCTTGATTTCCTGCAGACATCTGTATACACACATCTTAGCATATTTCATGTGTCACCCCCTACTTCTTTATCAAATGGTGTTTGAGATAGATATGGTTGGTATTCTGATTTTCATTTTGTTATTTTGATCTTTTATATTGAGATAATTTTAATTTTTGTTTTCTTGTTAAGTGGAATCAACATTGCTTTTACTTTTTGACAATGTGCAGGCCTCTGTGTTAATGAAATGATGCTAGTAGCAAAACTGGCAAACATAATTCCTTCAATTTAAAGTGTCTCCAAGAATACTTCACCCAGGGAAATATTTTGAAACCTTGTGAAGCAGAAGCTGTGCCTGCAAGCGTTTCTACTGAGTATCACTGCTCTGCTCTGAGGGCCAGATATGGTTTTATCATTCAGTGTCCTAATGCCTTTAAAACATTTTTTCACCCTCAACAGCAAAAACACATTTTAGAAATGCCTGTGAGTAGAGCAAACATTTCAACCCAAAACACATTTAAACTGCTAAACTCCTTTTCTGAACCAAATGTTTTGCTTTGCAAATGGCTTTGAGATTTGCCTTAATTCAGCTCAATTCTTTCTTAAACACTACTGGGAAGATTTATAGACTAGGAGGCCCTACTTTATGGAGTACTTTCTCAACTTTGACTCAGGTTGACAGGTACTTATGAGATAGTTTCTTTGTGCTGACTTTAATGATGGGTGCTGATTCAATGTTAAACGCTGTTCGTGCCTTTAAGGATCACGCAATGAGACAGACAGAAACCAAATCAAGTAATAAATCCAACACAGTGTAGGAAGTAACAGTCATTAAGTAACTAACTAGTCAATAAATGGGTTATTTTATGTAGATAGCCTTCAGTGGGCTGGGCATTGTCAAAATCATACCATAGATGTTAAAAAAAAAAAAAGAGGAACATACAGAAGGAATGTTCCTAATCATTCCTCATACAAAGGAGACCAGGACAACATTGTGAAAATAACGTAAGAACTTGTCCAAGACAATAGATATTACATGGCTGGATAATCCTTTGTACCTGCACATTGCCTGGAAAAGCACCATGTGACAAGAAACATGGAAATACATTAGCTCTGCAGGTGGTAGGGGATAGAGGGCTGGAACAGGGCACCAAAGATCAGGTCCTGGAGGACTCTATAATCTACTCTAGAAATGTACAAAATCAAGAGCTTATGCTGGCTCTTAATATTCATCTGAAGTTCAACTACTTACTAATTCAGTGATAATAAATGTCTGCTTTTTACTACCTTAATAACCCTTTAAAAAGAATATCAGATAATCTTCAATGAGCTGGAGAAATGACATTCAGCAAGTTATACAAGTAATATATTGGTGCTTAGCTGTAGTGTGACTTACTGGCATTGAAAAAGAGACCTCAGACTAAAGCATGTTGGGCTTACAGTCTCACCACCTTCTGGTTTCTTCTCTAACATGATACTCTGGGATGGTCTTCTCGTTCATAGTGTGAGAGTTTTCTTAGATACCTCTGATTTAGGCTGATCAGCAGGGATTCACTAAGTAGTATATAGGATAGGTTGGGTTGATGACTCTCAAAGACTTTGCATTATGCCTTAAACCACGCAAAGGCAAGTCAAAGTATCTCAGTACAGTTATAAGTGAGCCAACAGCATGGGAATAAGCATATTATTTTGCCATATCTTCATGATGTAAATAAGAGCAGAATTTTGTAAAAATTATTTAAAGCACTGGACCTTACTTTCCTAGGGGATTGAATAGAAGCTCTTTTAGTCTCTTCCAGGTGAAACTGATGATGACAAAGGCTATACACTTTGTAATGAATTTATGCTTTTCTGATCAGGCAGTGGCTTGGTAAACTGTGGTCACAGCAATTGATTGGCAGACTGACCTCTTGAGTGGTATTGTTCACAGAGCATGAAGAGAGTCAGTTGATAGATGTAGTCATTCACTGAAGGCCTTAGAAGGCCTTAGAAGAAGACATTTTATACACCAATGCAGTAAGTCCCAAGACCATCAAACGGAGCAACCTTGGCATGGCTGAAGAAGAGAACAATGTCCATGCACTCAGAGGACAGCACTTTTGTATGACTCACAGAGCACTAGGTTAGAGTTAGGTAGGAGCACATATATTGATTGTCCAGTATCAGAATATATTAATTTATAAACCCACTGTGTATTTGTATCTACTGGGTTTGAGTGCTGTTATGGACAATGAGAATATGATGGTGTGGGTGGTACAGTGCTGAGAAAATATTTCTGCCTATCTGAAAGTTATGAGTACTTGGAAGGTTATACAGACTTTCAGATCCCCAGTACTGACATCCTGATATTCTAACAGGAGTGGAGAGAAAATGTTTGAAAAAAAAGTCTAGAAAGTCCTACAAATGTCAAACTTCAATTTTCCAATGGACAAGCATAAGGCTGAAGACAAATGGATGAAGTGATCTTTACAACACCTTATTGGTGCCTCTGGACACTTGATAGATCTTGGTATTCTCTTTTATGCTTATTATTTGACAATTCTTGCTTCATGTTGTTTGTGTTCTGTGTGACTAACAGTGGTGTTCCTATCTTTGCTGAAGACATACATACTTTTTATTTGCCATTATTCCATAATAAAGCAGAAAGTCCCTTATGTTTAACATTCATACTCTATAGCATACCACACAAAACCTAGAGATGATTAAAAGTGCGTGAATGAGTGTGGGAAGATTATGTTCTACCATTGTTAATAATGATTTTCTGGACTAAAGAGAGAGCTTAAGAGCAAAGAAGGGACATACACTGCTCTGGCAGAGCTAAGTTCATAGCACACACGATCGATGGCTCCTAGTTTCCAGTAACTCTAGCCCAGAGAATGTGATATTCTCTCTAGCCTTTCTGGGGCATCTGTACTCACTTGCATATAATCATCACACATACGTCATATATCACACATACCCATCAGCCACACACATACACACAAATTAAAACAAAAACATACTTAAAGAAAGAAACCTTAAACATACTGACTGTCAACTTGAATCTCCAAAGAGACAAATATCTGGGCCTGTCTGTGATTTTTCTAACTTAGGCTGATTAGGGGTGGAAAGAGGTCCAAAATGTGGGCAACTCCATCCTGTGGTCTGTGGATCCAGAGTGAATAAAGTGCTGGAGATAAGCTGAACACAGCATCATTACTCTCTGCTTCCTGGCTGGGAGCACAATGGGAATGTGAGCAGCCACTCCTGCCAAAGCTGCCACACCCTTCTTGCACTGATGAAGCACAGCCCTTGGAAACATAAACCCCGCAGACCTTTCCATCATTAAGTAGTTTTTGTCAAGTATTTTATTGCAGATGTGAGACATGTAACTAATGTAGACTATTGGGATCAAGAAGTACTGTCATACCTGGGAGGGACATGACTACAGAATTTTGAAATCTTTGGAACTGGTTCATGAGATGAATCTGGGAACATTAGAACTTCTGGCTAGAAAAGCCCTTGGATTCTGTAAACAAGGCACACTGGGCCTTTATTGTGGGAGGGTGAAAGACAAGAATAATGAGAGATATGTGAACACTGGAGGCTTATGTAATGTGATTCCAGAAGGAAATAAAGATTCTACCAAGAGCTTGGGGAGGGCTCATTCATGTGATATTTTGACAACATACAAACAAACAAGAAATCCAGATGGTTTTATTCTGCCCACAATGTGAGAACTCCAGTGAAGCTGAGTTGAAATAAAATGCTCTGTTTGACAGAGGAAATATGAAGACAGACGAGGACTCAGTTTGATGCTGACCAAATTCTAATTGTGAAGGAGATCAGCAACATTGAAGAGAAACCTGAATTGTGACAATATGAGAGATGACCCCCGAGCAAAATTGGAAGCTCTAATCTTGGGAAGAACAAAACAGATTTGAAGGACAAAGTTTATGAAAGGGCTTCCCTCCTTGAAGGCAGCTGCCTATGGCACTGTTTCCTTGGGGCCATCATAGAGAAGCTGAATGTCTTTGGTTCAAGGGTCAGGTTATATCTTAAGATGGCAGCAAAGCTTGGCAACATTATGTCTGTGGTACTGATTTTGCAGGCATGGAAAGTGCGAGGTTGATGGAGTCATAGAGTCCTGTTCCACATATTCAGAGAGCAATAATGACAGTTTGGAGTCTCTTTAAACACACCGCAAGAATTCATTGTGTGAATCTGTAGTGACATGTAAGTTGTAATGGGGACTCCAGGACAGTGGAGATGATGGCATCATGGAACATATGCTGAAGAAAACCATGAGTATATAGTGAAATCAGCCTCAGAAAAAGGCCATGTATACTGTGGGCTCCAAAGTTGGAGGAATAGGAATAAGATCTTTGTAGGTAGCCAATTTGATTTTAAACCAGTATTACTTTGGTCCTAATATTCCATCTTATGCAATTTTTTTCTGTTTCGGAATGGGAGTGTATACTTCTCTTCATTTTATATTGGATACATGTAATTATTTACTTATTTAATTAATTTATTATAATTTATTCAGATTACATCTGGATTATTATCCCCATGATTGGATCTCCCCATTCCCACCCTCTCTCCCTCTTTCTTCTGTCTTATTCCCCTCCCCTAGACCTCTGACAGAGGGCACCTCTTCTTACACCATCTGACCACAGCCTATCAGGTCTCATGAAGATAGCCTGCTTCCCTTTCCTCTGTGTGCCTGCTGGGCCTCCCCACCAATGGGAAGTGATCAAATCTGGGGAGGAGCACCAGAGTTCATGTCAGAGGCAGTTTCTGCTGCTCTCTCCAGGACCATGGGGAGTGAGCTGTTCATTGGCTATATCTGAACAGTGAGTCTAGGTTTACTGCATGCATTATCGTTGATTGGTGCAACAGTTTGCACAGATGCCCCCTTCCCTCTGCCGTCCAGCTCTGCGAGCCTTTCTTTCTTTCTTTTTTAAAATAAGGTTTATGGTTAAAATGTTTTGAGTCTCAGAAGAGACTTACAACTTCTAAATTGTGTTGGGCCTGCTAAAGAATAAGAATGTGGGGTGCTTAATCCTTCCAGCTCCCCCAATCCTTCCCCCAATCTTCCACAAGACTCTCTGAGTTCCATTTATTGTTTGGCTGTGGTTCTCTGCACCTGTTTTCATCAGCAGATGGGAAAATGGTGGAGGGGGAATGAGGATGGGACTGGGTGAAGAGGAGGAAGAGGGGCTGAGATAGGCTGTAAAATGAATAAAAAGAACAAAAAGACGAAACTTTTAAAGATAAGCAGAATGCATTTAACTTCAAGAGGTAGACATGAGCCAATAGGCATCAAGGGCGGAACATCGTGATTTTAATGGAATTGTCTTTCCTAGCTCATGTCTTTGAACACTTGGTCCCTAGGTGGCAGAACTCTGCAATGTTTGTGTGACTTTAAAAAAAAATATTTTAGTTAGTTTCTTTTTATTTATTTATTTATTTATTATTTATTTATTTATTTATTCACTTTACATCTTGGTCCTAGCTCTATTCTTCCTCATCTCCTAGGCCCACCCTCCCTCCCTCTCCCCCATCCCTTTCTCCTATTCCCCAGAAAAAGAGAGCCTTCCTTCACATCCACCTTTACTCATCAAGTCATATCAGGGTTGAGGGTGTCCTCTTCCTAATGGTTTGGCAAGGCAGTCCTGCCAGGGGGAAGTAATTGAAAAACTGGCAAGAGAGTTCCTGTCAGAGAGAGTCTCTGGTCCCTTTATTAGTGGACCCACCTGAAGCCTAATCTGCCCATCAGCTACATCTGTGTGGGACCTTGATCCAGTCCATGCCCGGACCGTGGTTCGTGGTCCATTCTCAGCAGGCCCCTCTGGGCCCTGGTTAGTTGGCTCTGTTAGTCTTCTTATGAAGTTCCTGGTACCTCCAGGTCCTTTTTTTCTTTCCCTCACTGTCCCACAGGGTTCCTTATGCCTTGCCCAATGTTTGTGTGACTTTTAGGAGGAGTAGACTCCTTGGAGGAAGTGAGTCATTGAGGGTTTGCCTTGAAGCTTCATAATCAGGACCCGTTTCCTGCTCATTTTCTGCTTCCAGGGTGGATTCTGTGTGACCAACTATGTTTCTGCCACTGTGAGTTCCTTGCCTGCTTCCGTGTCTGTCCTGCCAAGATAGACTGCATCTCTAGGAAACTGTAAGTCACAATAAGGCCATTCTCCCTTATGCTAATTTTGTCAACTTATTTAGTTATGGCAACAGGGGAAGACACTAAGATACCAAGGCAATGCCGAACCAAGCAAAGGGAAAACTCACATCAGTAGGAAACCACTGTGGTGCTTTTGCTTACCACTGCATCACCCCTCCCCTGGTGTGTTTGCAGCCTTCATGATGGAAGCAAATTTTCTACCAAGTATCTTCTCTGATTTGGCAGCTTGCTGTACACATTTATTCTGTTTAGGGTGCTGTCTGGAAGACTGTGTGAGGGAACTGGTTTTTAATTCCACCAAATGCAGCTTGTGCTGTAAAGTCTGTTTGCCCTACACAGAGGATCTATAAAGTGGACCAACAACTGTAAGCATTTTACGCAAACGATTATGATTGAAATGTAAAATATCATCTAATATCTAAAAGCAGTCAACTGGAGAGATTACTTTAGAGAATGTAGTGTAAGTGTGTGGGGATTAGGAAGATGTGCATATGCCTAGGGCAAAGCATATGCTCACAAAACAGCAGAGAAGACCCAGCGCTTTCACCTCAGGCTAATTCTTAGGCTCAGCTATAAGGCGGCCGAAGTACTGAAGGAATACTGTGACACAAGGCTCACGTGGGAAGACTGAACAGGAATGTTGCTATTTAACTTCTATTCCTCTTGACTTTTCAAGCTAATCTGAGTCAAGAACACAAGTTGGACTGAAGATGAGCAGAGACTTCAGTGAATGCACTCGATAGAGGAAAGGCTTGTAAAAGAAGCCTGGGGAGATCACTGCACTAGACAGCGTGGTCTTCTAGGACAGCAGACATTCAGGAAAGAAGGCAGAAGTGAAGAGAATAGGAAGAAAAAGAAAGGAGCGGTGAGGAAAACGAAGATTCTGATTTCAAGAGTGGCTACATGCAGCATTTAAAAGCCCAATAAGAAAAAAGCCACAAACCATCTAAAGAAAAAAAAGAAAGGGTGGCCTGTTGAAAAGAAGAAAGCTTATTGAACGAAAGTATCCCTTAAGAAGCACAGAAACAAGATGTATTAGTAAAGACTTTAAAAAACGCCTGTCTGTATTATATCCAGCAAGCTAAAGAAAATCATAGTCAAAGAAGAAAAATAAGACCAGAAATATGATTCCTAAATAAAATGAAAATATTAATGAGATACAAATTTGAAAGAGGGATGAAGAAATTCTAGAGTTTCAATGTACAGTAATTGAAAGGAACAGCTAGAGGATATTAGAGAAGGTAAAAGAAAGAATTAGTGAACTTCATAATATAATTGTGTCAGAAGAATACAACACAATAAAAAAATAAATATGAACAAAGTATAAAGATCATGAGGGACATGATTAAGTCATTGAACTTACAATTTAAAAGTATGCTTAGAAGGATACTATAAAGAGACATGAAAAATATGCACAGCAATAGTGGCCAACAGCATCTGGTCTACATGATCCATATATCTAATAAACTCAGTAAACTCCAACTAGGATTGAGCCAAAGAAATCCATATGATAAATTATACAAAATTGTTAAAATATAAAAGGGCTCCAAATTGTGTACACATAGAGATGAATATTATCCAACCGTAAAATACTTGATCTTTATGTAATTATTAACTTTGTTCTTTTATACTGCATACGTAAGTGATGCATGCTGGCCACTCTTATCCTGTGTTCTCCAACGTCTCTATTGTCCCTAGTTACTTTATCATGAAAGATCTCTGCCTCTCTGTCTCTTTCTGTGTGTCTCTCTTTTCTTTCTCCAGCTTACCGGGTGTAAGCAGGGACATCTGGGTGACTGTGGGTTTGTATCTATGTTTTGACGCCTCATCTTCTTAGCAGTATGAACATAATTGAAGAAAATGAGACTCTTTCTCCTAAAACGTATCAGTATAAATAGCTCTTCAATAAAGGGCAGGGCTCTTTTAACCCCTTCCTCTCACATGACTGATAGTTTACTGGGCCTGTCTTGTGTCAACCTGGCTAGATGACTGTAGTTATTATGAGTTCACGATTACAGCAATTGTATCTAGGCTGGTGGTATTTTCAAGCATTCATTCTGTCTCTGTTTTAAAAACACACTTGAGTGTTCACTTTCAACATAATAGTCATCAGTCAGCTTATCCCAGTGCCCTGGTAATCTTCTCCCTCCTAATACACAAATCTGTGGTTGTTCTGAGATCAAATGCTGGCTCTGTTACTTTTGATTCCTTTATCCAGGGTAGCATATACCTTTCATTTCAGTGTCAACTGTATAGATTGTCACTGACTGCCTGGAATCCTACGGAAGCAATAGGAAGCTACGTTTCATGTCAGTGGGAAAGATTTCCTGGTTTGATTAGCAATGCCTGCCATGAACATGTGAGGAAAGAACTCTAAGAGCCTCTGCTATTTCTGTCTGTCTGTTCAATGAAGTGCCTAAAACACTTCATCTCGTTCCATTTGTGAGGCAGGGGGATGAACTTAAATTTCATTAGGATCATCCTCTTTTGTAGTGAGAGACCGGTGAGGTATCCATTTAACATAGCCTTTTCATTTTCAGTACCACTCAGTTTGGAGTCCACTTTTTTGTTGGCCAGCATATATGGCCTGTGGGCTTAAATTTAAACTGAAGTTGCAACACTGCCATTTCATACTGTATGTTTCTCACCAAAACTATTCATTTGTCCTTAGGCACCACTTGCATATCTCTATATATCTGTGGTATTGATGTTTGTGACCTAGCTGTTTTAATTTTGCTGAACCTATACTCAAAGTTGGCCTTGAGCATAATTAAGAGGTGGGTTTGTGGTCGAGAACTTGACAATTTTTTCATTCTGTTCCTCCCACGGCAAAAGAGCCTGCTTTCAAGAAAGGGTCAGCTGGTCTGTGCTGTGAATCTTTTAAGTCCCTGTATTAGCTATCATAGGAGCATCTTAACTGCCTTTCCTATTTCCAGAGTAATAGCCCTTCCCTTAACCATAAAGAATTTCAAACTATACTGAGCAAGTAATAAAATAACTTCAATGTTTAAATTTCCCCCCAAAAGTATGTGCTCATTCTACCTTCGCCTGTGTCAATTATGCGCTTTATTTTAGATTTGTAATCGTTTATAATGAAGACGGAATTTATTACTTTACAGCACCAGGTGTAGCAAAAATAACAAACAAAACACCAAGGAATGGACAACAAAAATATTAATGTAAATGCCTAGCAATAATTAAAAAGCACTGCTCTTTTGGTAAACTAGAACCTATACTTCAAAGTATAAAGTGAATCATGTTTCTCTGTTTTTTTTTTTTTTCTTTATGTCTTTCTAATGCTTGTCTGAAATGAAAATCATCTAGCAGTTTCTGAACTTCAGGTTTCACAATGAAGTCTTGAACACGCTTCAAGTTGATTTTTCTGCAGGGTGGTAAATATGGGCCTGATTTCATTTTTACTTGTGGACATATGGTTTTCTCAACATCATTTTTTGAAAATTCTGTCTTTCCTACAGTTTGTGTTTTTGGTGCCTTCGTCGAATATCAAGTGGCTATAATTACAAGCATTTAAGACTGGGTCTTCTGTGCCACTGATCTACAGTATCGTATTTTCTTCCTTCCCCTTCCTCAGCTGCCCCTTTCCCTTTCCCCTGTCCCGTCACTTACACCCCGCTCCTCCCCTTTACCCCTTCCCACCTTTTTTGGTATTGACCTCTCTCCTCCTCTCTATGTAGATACCATGCTGACTTTCTAACTATTTGTCTGTAAATTGAAATCAGTTTTGGCAATCCTTCTAGAATTCTTCTTCTTCTTCTTCTTCTTCTTCTTCTTCTTCTTCTTCTTCTTCTTCTTCTTCTTCTTCCTCCTCTTCCTCTTCCTCTTCTTCTTCTTCCTCTTCTTCTTCTTTTTCTTCTTCTTCTTCTTCTTCTTCTTCCTCCTCTTCCTCTTCCTCTTCTTCTTCTTCCTCTTCTTCTTCTTCTTCTTCTTCTTCTTCTTCTTCTTCTTCTTCTTCTTCTTCTTCTTCTTTTCAGGTTGGCTATGACTATCTGGAATATTTTAGTCTTCCATCAGAAATTTAAGATGCTTTAAAGACATTATTGTTATTACTATTGTTATTCTTATTTACTTATTTACTTATTTACTTAATTGCTTTACAGTCTGTTTCCAGCCCCTTCCCTCCTCTCCTTCCAGACCCACCCTTAACCCCCTCCTTGAAAACTTCCCCTCCATCTTCTCAGAGAAGGGGAGGCCCTCAGCAGAACTAGGCACCTTCTCCCACTGGAGCCTGATAAGCTAGCCTCACACATCACCCAGGAAAAAGGGATCCTTTGTCAGGCAACAGTGAAGGTGCACATCTGCTACATATATGTAGGGGGTTTAGGCCCAGTCCAAGAATGCTTTTTGGTGGGTAGTTCAGTCTCTGTGAGCCAACATGGCCCCAGCTTAGTTGACTCTGTAGGCCTTTTTATGTTTCCTTTAGCCCTCTGGTTCCCTCTATCCTTCTTTCCACTCTTCCACAGCACTCCTGAACTTGACCTATTATTTGGTTGTGCATCTTTGCATCTGTTTCCATCAGTTGTTGGGTGAAGCCTTTTAGAAGACAATTATGCTAGTATCATTAATAGTGACAGGGATTGACTCTCTCCCATTGGGTCGGTCTCAGTTTGGGCCAGTCATTGGTTTGTCTTAATCTCTGTTCCATCTTTACCCCTGAACTTCTTGTAGGCAAGACACTTTTTGTGTCAAAAGTTTTGTGGGTGTGTTGGTGTCCTCTCTCTCCACTGGGAGTCCTACCTGGCTAAAGAAGGTGTCAATTTCATGCTCCTTAAGAGCCATTGCTTGGATTCTCAGCTAAGGTCACCCCCATAGATTCTTGGGAACCTTCCCTGTCCCAGAGATGACCCTCCTCCCCCGATTTCAGTTCTCTCTTCAGATCCTCCACTTCATTCCTCGTCCTCTGCTGTCAACACACCTGATCCCCAGACCCTCTCCCACCCAGTCTTCTCCCCCCTTCTACTTCAGATGTCTATTGTATTTCATGTTCTTAGTGAGATTCAATCATCGTCACTTAGGCACTCTCCTTTTTGGTGTAATATCATGGAGAGTTTGTAGAGATTGCACTGACTTTATAAATTGATTTTGGTAGAACTATAGTATTACAATATTAATTCTACGAATCTGTTAGCATGGAAGGTATCTCTATTCTAGTAAATTGCTCAGCTTCTTTCCTTCTTTCTCAAGAGATATAAGGTTTGATTATAAAGCTCTTGTATCTTTGCTTAGGTTTATTCCTCGGTGACTTTTTATTTTATTTTATTTACTTTTTAGGGTTACTATGAATGGAAGTCACTTCATTAGCTCACTCTCAATATACTTGTTATTGGTATACCGAAGGCTTGCGTTTTTCTAAGTTAATTTTACATGCTGCCACTTTTTTTTTTTTTTTTTTTTGGTTAGTACCTAGCCACAAATCCAGCCCTATTCAAGAAGGCTAACTACACACAGGAAAACAAGGACATAAATACATCCCCATCCACAATTCCAAAAGAAAGGAAACTCAGACACATACTCTACTCTACCACCAACATCAAAATAATATGAATTAACAACCACTGCTAATTAATATCTCTTAACATCAATGGCCTCAACTCCCCAGTAAGAAGACACAAGCTGACAGAATGGATGTGAAAACAGGACCCATCATTTTGCTGCATACAAGAAAAATACCTCAGCAATAAAGATAGACATTACCTCAGAGTAAAGGACTCGAAAACTGTATTCTGAGCACACAGATCCAAGAAACAAGGTGGAATAGTCATTCTAGTATCTGACAAAATAGACTTTCAACCAAAACTAATCAAAAGAGATGAGGAAGGACACCTCAACATCATCAAAGGAGAAATACACCAAGATTATGTCTCAATTCTGAACATCTATGCCCCAAATGCAGGAGCATCCACATTTGTACAATAAACATTGCTAAAGTTTAAATCACTCATGGAACACCACACATTAGTAGTGGGAGACTTCAACACTCCACTCTTCCCAATAGACAGATCATCAAGACAGAAACTAAATGGAGAAATAAGGAAACTAATAGACATCATGAAGCAAATGAGTCTAACTGCTATCTACAGAACATTTCATCTCAACACAAAAGAATACACCTTATTTTCAGCACCTCACAGAACCTTCTCCAAAATTGAACATGTAATTCATCACAAAGCAAACCTCAACAGATACAAGAAAATTGAAATAATTCTTTGTATCTTATCAGACAACCATGGATTAAAGCTAGAACTCAACAACAAAAGAAACAACTGAAAGCCTACAAACTCATGGAAACTGAGCAACCTCCTACTCAATGACCACTGGCTCTGGGAGGAAATAAAAAGAGAAATTAAAAACTTCCTAGAATTCACTGAAACTTTCCTAGAATTCACTGAAATTTAAGGCACAACATTCCCAACCTTATGAGAGACAATAAAAGCAGTATTAAGAGGAAAGTTCATCACACTAAGTTCCTTTATAAAGAAACTTGAGAGATCCCATACTAGCAACTTAATGAACCTGAAAACTCTAAAAAAAAAAAAAAAGCAGACATATTCAAGAGGAGTAGACTGCTGATTTCCAACTCAGGGCTGAAATCAGTAAATTAGAAACAAAGAAAACAATTCAAGGAATAAACAAAACCAAGAGCTGATTATTTGAGAAATCAATAAGATAGACAAACCCTTAGCCAAATTAACTAGAGAGCAGAGGGAGAGTACTCAAATCAACAAAATCAGAAATGAAAAGAGAGACATAATCTTAGGCACTGAGGAAATCCAAAGAATCATCAGGTCTTACCCCAAAATCTGATATGCCAGAAAATTTGAAAACATAAATGAAATGGACAATTTTCTTGATAGATACCCACTGCCAAAACTGAATCAAGAGAAGGTAAACAAATTGAATAGTTCTATAATTCCTAAGGAAATAGAGGTAGTTGTCAAAAGTCTACCAACCAAAAATTGCCCAGGACCAGATGGATTCAGTGCAGAATTCTACCAGATGTTCAGAATACCAATTCTCTTCAAACTATTCTGAAAAACAGAATCAGAAGGGAGATTATCGAATTCATTCCATGAGGCCACAGTCATGTTAATACATAAACCCCACAAATACTTAACAATGAAAGAGAATTTCTCTTATAAACATTGATGCAAAAATACTCAATAAAATACTTGAAAACCCAAATCCAAGGGCACATCAAAACTATCATTCACGAAGACCAAGTAGGCTTCATCCAAGGTATGCAGTAGTGGTTAAATATATTAAAAGCCATCAATGTAATTCATTATATAAAAAAAACTGAAAGAAAAAAACTACATGATCATTTAGTTAGATGCTGAAAAAACATTTGACAAAATCCAACACCCACTCATGTTAAAAGTCCTATGGAGAGCAGGGATTCGAGGCACAATACCTAAACTTAATAAAGGCAATATACATTAACTCTAGAGTCAACAACAAACTCAAAGGAGAGAAAGTTAAATCAATTCCATTGAAACTGAGGACAAAACAAAGCTGTTGACTCTCTCTGTATCTCTTCAATATAGTACTTGAAGTCCTAGCTAGAGCAATAAGACAACCAAAGGAGATCAAGGGATACAAGTCAGAAAGGATGAGGTCAAATTATCACTATCAAGGATGATATGGTAGTATACATAAGTGACTACCAAAATTCTATCAAGGAACACCTACAGATGATAAACACTTTCAGCAAAGTGGCTGAATACAGAATCAACAACAATAACAACAACAACAACAACAAAATCAGTAGCACTCCTGTATACAAATGACAAAGGCTGAGAAAGAAGTTAGGGAAACTACATCCTTCACAATAGCTACAAATAATGTAAAATATCTTGGTGTAGCTCTAACCAAGAAAGTGAAAGACTTGTATGAAAAAACAAAACAAACTTCAAATCTCTGAAGAAAGAATTTGAAGAAGAGAGATCTGAAGATGAAAAGGTCTCCCTTGCTTGCATATCAGGAGAACCAATATAGTAAAAATGGCCATCTTACCAAAAGCAATTTACAGATTCAATGCAATTCTCATCAAAATTCCAATGCAATTCTTTACTGACTGACCTTGCAAGATAAATTCTCTACATTGTATGGAAAAACAAAAAACCTAGCTAAAGCAATCCTGTACAATAAAAGGTCTTCTGGAGAAATCTCTATCTCTAATCTCAAGCTGTACTGAAGAGCAACAGTAAGAAAAACAAATGGGACTGGCATAGAAATAGGCTGGTTGATCAATGGAATCAAATCAAAGATCCAGAAATAAAGCCACACACCTATGGACCCTTGTTTTTGACAAAGAAGACAAATCCATACAATGCACAAAAGATAGCATTGTCAACAAATGGTGCTGGTCTAACTGTAGAAAAATGCAAATAGATCCATATCTATCACCCTGCCGAAAACTGAAATTCAAATGGATTAAAGACCCTCAATGTAAAACTAGATGTACTAAATTGTTAGAAGAAAAAGTGAGGAAGAGCCTTGAGCTCATTCGCACAGGATACAACTTCCTGAACAGAACATCAGCAACTTAGGCTCTAAGATCAACAACAACAACAACAATAATAATAATAAATAAATAACACATGGGACTTTATGAAACTGAAAAGTCTCTATAAGGCAAAGCACACTGTCAACAGAACAAAATGATAGCCTGCAGACTGGGCAAAGTTCTTCATCAGCCCTATATTGGACAAAGGGCTAATATCCATAATATATAAAGAACTCAAGAAATTAAGCACCACCAAACCAAATAACCCAGTTTTAAAATGGGGTACAGAACTAAACAGAAAAGTCTCAACAGAGGAAGATTGAATGGTTGACAAACACTTAAAGAAATGCTCAGCATCCCTAGTTATCAGGGAAACGCAACTTCAAAGGAGTCTGAGATTCCATTTTACACCTATTGGAATGACGAAGATAAAAAATATCTATTGATAACACATTCTGGTGAGGATGATGTGGAGTCAGGGGAGCACTGCTCCATTGCTGGTGGGAGTGCAAACTTGTACAACTACTTTGGAAATCAATCTGGTGCTTTCTCATTGAAAATAAGTCTATCTCAAGGTCTATCCATACCATGTCTGGTCTCCACCATACAATAAGAAGAGTTGCCCAACTATGTTCATAGTAGATTTATTCTGGGTTCAACCTAAATGTCCCTCAACTGAGGAATGGATAAAGAAACTGGTACATTTACACAATGGAATACTTCTCAGCTATTAAAAACAAGGAAATCTTGAAAATTGCAGGCAAATGTTGGAACTGGAAAAAATCATCATGAGTGAAGTAACCTAGACCCAGAAAGATAGGCATGGTATATACTCACTCTTAAGTGGACATTAGCCACATACAAAAGATAACTACAGTACAATACAGACAGTGATGCACCAACCAAAGACCATGTGATCTCTGATGAGGTGTAATATATAGGCAGCACAGTCTCTGTGGGAGTCTCACAGTATGGGTAGTAGGGATTATTTCTGACATGGACTCTGGTCCCTCAACTTTGATCACTTACCTCTGGCAGGACAGCCTTGCCAGGCAACAGAGGATGAGGATACAAGTAGTATAGAAACTTGATAGGCTGAGGTCAGATGTTAGGGGAAGAGGGCTCCCCTTTCTGAGGACTAGGGGAGGAAAGGAGAGGGTATGAAGGAGGGAGGGTAGATCATGAAGAGATGAGGGAGGAGGGTACAATCAGGATGTGAAGAATTCAAACTGCAGGACAAGCAGGTAACTTATACTGCTAATCCCACTACACGGCAATAGCTCCGAGACTGGCTGAGACATGAATGTCTATGAGTAGGCAATGCTTCTTGTTGGCTACAGAATTCCAGTGATTTATTATTTGTTGACATGGTTTTCATGACATGATGAAGATTTGCAGATGTCTTTTTTTTCAGCTTATACAAAGAGCAGAGAACCAGCCTTAACTGTTCTGTCCATCACGCACACCTTCTACATTTATAATTTTAGGATTGTATAGTGTTTGTTAGAAATTCTATGTTTTCATAACAAAAGAACCAGACACTGATGCCACATCAGACCTGATAGGATTCATTACTCTCAGCATTGCTGGACACTGACATCCTGAATCCTTTATGTTCCAGCCTCCAGTGCTTCAGTTGCTGTTCCTCATCAAAACAGGACAGTTGCAAGGATAGCTTCAAAGAAAGCTTCCAATTCCAAGACGTCCAGCATTTCAGACTGTACCACACAGTACTTTAATTAAGCCTGGAATTTTTCAACATATAGAAACTGGACCACACATATTATTCCTAGTTTGTTTAACTATTTTTGCCAATTTTTTCTGGGCCCCTACAAAGGTATTATTCATCTCAATTCAGCCAGGAGAAATCTTAAGAGAATGACACCCCATTTCCCTTAAGTTGGTTTTGGTAGGCTATTGGTTGCCTTTTTGGGTGATAGATGTAAATTGTCATAGGGAGTTGGTTATAAGCTATTATTGGTCTTATTTAGGGAGAGAAAAAGGTTGGACTCAGGCATGTCTCTCTTTTCCTTTATCTTTTATTCTTAGGTTTGGAGATAGAGGTTGAAAAGAAAGAAGGGGGATATAGAAATATATAGGGATGATAGGACAAAAAATAGATTAGTAAATTTACTCCTCAACTTAATGCCTTAATTGTTACTCACAAGGTTATTTTTAATTCACTGGTATAAAGTTTTGTATATAGATTCAAAATAAATTTAATTTTAGATACATTAGTATAGAATTCAAATTTAAGATTATTCATATACATATTATATATATATATATATATATATATATATATATATATATATATATATGTATTTCTACTTTAATATTTGGTATTTTAGCCATACAATTCAATTATAATACAAGGTTTACTTCCAAAATTTTGAAAGTGTTATTGCAGGTTGTTTAAGATAAGTAAGTTATACAAGTTAATTGTTAGTTGGTCATATCAATTACCAGTCTATTTTTATCACAAGAATATATATCCTCGATATAACAGATAGATATGATTCTATAGAAAGGTAAGGTAAAATAGTTAAATAAGTTCCTCAAAAACCTCAGAGACATTCAGAATATGAAATTTAAAGATGTTTTTATTATTTTAAAGGTACATTTACAACGAGACAGGTTAACTCCTGGCAACACCTAGCCTACCTCAAAGAAGATGATGAGCATCAAAGAACCTCCTTATGGAGAGGCCTTCAAATGTGGCAAATAATAATCTTAAATTTGAATTCTATACTAATGTATCTAAAATGTGGCAAATGTGGACAAAGTGTCCTCATTTCTACCACAGAAAGAATTCTGCCTTAAAATGGCAAGGTTGGATTCAGGCTTGGATACAGGCAGCTGATGGCCAACCTCTGCCAAGACTGAGTAAGCCAGGCATGGTGGTGCATTCTTTTAGTCCCAGCCCTCAGGAGGCAGAGGAAGGCAGATCACTGTGAGTTCAAGGCAAGCCTGGTCTACAAAATGGGTTCAGGACATCCAAGGCTACACAGAGAAACCCTGTCTTAAAAAACAAAACAAAACAAAACAAAAAAACCCCAAACAAAACCAACAAACCAAACAAACAAATAGACAGGGTAAGCAAGTCCTCAATAGTTCCTGCCCCAGAAATCTGTCTATCAGCCAAGAGGCTGAATATGATGCTATGGAGTTGCTACAGAAGATGTTACAGAGAGTTTTGGGTGACTGTTTAGGCAGCAAACTGTCTGTCGTCTTCTCATTTGGGAAGCTGCTAACCTGTGCTCCATGTATATTCAGGTAATTTTACTCCTTCTCAAGTCTCTGATCGAGTTGAAGACTAGATAGTCTAGTTTTACAATTAAACTTAGTTGTTTAGAGGCTAAGATGTTTTATGTCTAGATAGATGTTTTAAGTTCATAATGATGAGAGAGATATGATAGATATTGATTTACATTCAGAATTTTAGACTTGCCAAGATAGAAAAGATGTTTTCTTTAAGACTGCCAAATACAAACAGCCAAAACACCATGAATGTAACATTTATATAATTCCTGATTGTTTCAAAGTTCTTCTTGCTGTAGGTAGTTTAATTGTATATATGTGTAAAACTATAAGCGTATATGTAAAAAAATTACAATACAGTTATTCGCTCAATAGCTGAGTCTTAAGGTAGATTTATTTCCAGCTGCTGCATTGATTTCCAAAATGGCTGTAGAAGTGTGCACTTTCACTAGCAATGGAGGAGTGTTCCCTTTGCTCCACATCCTTGACATCATATGCTGTCACTTGAATTTTTTTTTTTATCTTAGCTATTCTGACTTGTGTGAGATAGAATCTCAGAGTCATTTTGATTTACATTTCCCTGATGACTAATGATGATGAACATTTCTTTAAGTGGTTCTCAGCCATTAGAAATTCCTCTATCTAGAATTCTCTGTTTAAATTTGTACTTCATTTGTAATTTGGTTTGTTAATGTTTAGTTTCTTGAGTTCTTTATTTACTTTGGATTTCAGCTCTCTGACAGATGTGGAATTGGTGAAAATATTTGCCAATTTTGTAGACTACTGTTTTGTCCTTTTGATGGTGTCCTTTGGCTTACAGAAATCTTTCAATTTTGCAAGTTCCCATTTATTAATTGTTGATCTATAGCCTGAGCTATTGGTGTTCTGTTCTGGGAGTTGTCCCTGTGCCAATGAGTTCAAGGCTACTCCAGACTTTCTATTCTATCAGATTTAGTGTAGAAAGCTTCATCATACCATATGGATACTTGCTTAACTGTGTTCATGGAAGCTTTACTTGTTAATAGCCAGAAACTGAAAACCACCTAGATGTCCTTCAACCAAAGAATGGATAAAATAAATATGGTACATTTACATAATAGAGTATTATTCAAGCATTTAAAAAAATGGCATCTTAAAATTTCCCAGCAAATGTAAAGAACTAGGAAAGATCATCCTGAGTGAGTTAACTCAGAACCAGGGAAATAAACGTGGTAGGGATGACTTTAAATAGTCATTAGCCATAAAGTACAAGATAACCATGATACAAACCACAGACCCAAAGAAGCTAAGTGACAAGGAGGACCCAAGGGGGCAGGCACTTTGAATATCACTAAGAAGGGGAAATAGATTAGATATCAGGATGGAAGGAGGGCACTGGGTGGGGAAGGGAGTGGGGATAGGAACAGAAGGACTGAGACTGGAGGAGGACGGAGGGAGGTAGTACTGGGAGAGACAACTGATTGGAGATGGGGGTCTCTGGGATGAGTTAGAAGCCTAGGACAATGGAAATTCCCAGTAATCTAAGAGGGTGGCCATAGCTAAGACTCCTAGCAATGGGGCATGTGGAACCTGAACCGACCATCTCCTGTAACCAGGCAAGACTTCCAATAGAGGGATAGAGACACCAACCCAGTCACAAAACCTTAGACACACACTTTGTCCTGCCTATAAGATGTGGAGGGGTAAAAAAAAAAAAAAAAAAAAAGAACAGAATTTGAAGGAAGGGCCAATTAATGACTGGCCCAGCATGAGACCCACGCCATGAGAGGGAGCCCACCTATTCCACTATTAATGGCATTCCGCTGCCCTGCAGTCAGGAGCCTAACATAACTGTCATCAAAGAGCCTTCACCCAGCAAGTGATTGAAACTGATGTAGAGACCCACAGCCAAACATTAAGTGGAGCTTGGGGCAAGAAGGGTTTAAGGAGGGAGAGGAGTCAAAGGACACAACAAGACAACCTACAGAATCAACTCACCTGCCCATAGGGACTCACAGAGACTGAACTGAAAACTGGAGAACATGCACAGGACAAATCTAGGTCCTCTGCGCCTATCTACCAGTTGTGCAGCTGGGTCTTCGGGTGGAGCTCCTCCAGCGGGAGCAGGGGCTGTCTCTGACTACATCACCTGCCTTTGGATGCCTTTCTCCTAACTGGGTTGCTTTGTCTAGCCTCAAGAGGAGAATATGGGCCTAGACTTGCTGAAACCTGATATGCCAAGGCTGGTTAACATCCATGGGAGTTCTCAGGAAAGAGGAGGAGGGGCAGACGGGTGGGATTGTGAAGTGAGAGGGAGAGACTTGGAGAAGAGGAGGGAGGGGAAGCCATGGTGCGGATGTAAAGTAAATAAATAGCTTAATCAATAAAATAAAGAAATGATAAGATTTAACATTGTGATAATGATGCTGAAGTGTAGTTGTCCACATTGATGACCTTTGGTGGCTTTGTGTTGGGGGGGGAAGAAATCGGTTTTCTTTAAGGGGCTGGGCACTGGGAGTTTGAGCATGCTCTAGTGAGGATACACAAATTGAATTCGTTGTCCTCTTCCTCCTCTTCCTTTTTCTTCTCCTGGGGAAAGTGAGGTCAGAAGAGTGGGTGGGGCAGACCTGAGAGAACTGGGAAGTGACATTACTAAGACACATTATCTCATAGGAAACTCCCTAGCCCTATGGCTCTTACAACCTTTCTGCCCCCTATTTGGTTATGTTCTCTGAGTCTCAAATGTGAGAAGGAGACTGCTTTTAATGTGTGTCAAAAGTACTTCTTTAAGATATAGGAATGAGAAATGACTTTCTAAAGAAGACACAATTTATTCAAGAATTAGTCTGACAAAAATGGAACTTTATAAAACTTGAAAGTTTCTGTGCAGCAGAGGAAATAGTCAATCAAGGGATGAGTAAGCCTCCAGAGTCAGAACCAGTCTTTTCTCACTTACATATCCCATAGAACATTAATATTCAAAAAGAACTAAAAAAAACCCCACAGAATCAAGAAAACAATCCCATAAAATATTGGCTATAGATTTGAACAAAGAGCTCTCCAAAAAAAAAAAAAAAAAAAAAAAAAAAAAAAAAAGAAAGAAAGAAAAGAAAGAAAGAAAAGAAAGAAAAATGAGTAGAAAATATCTTTAGAAAAACCAAAAATAAAAAGTTAACCACTTTACCATCTTATTCCATGCCAAATGACTAAGGTTAAGAAAACAATAGACAAGAAATGCTTATGAGTCTGTTGGGACACAGGGGGAGTAAAGTGTGGAAAGAATTTGACATGATACAAACACAGTACATTCATACATGAAACCTTCAACTAAAACTATAAAATAAAATGAAAATAACAAAATCTACATTCTAAACTGTATTTGAATGACACAGGGGTACTCATGGCTAAGCATAGAGTGTCTGGAAGGACATGTTGTGAATGACACGTGCTATTAAGATTCATGCTGTTGCCTGACTCTCAAATATGTTTCCTTTCACGTTCATGCCTGGTCAAATGCCGTTTCATTCTTTCCAATCTTCAGTGTCTGTCGTAGGAAGGGCTGGGGAACCTGACTATGTGAAAGGTGCCCATAAATCAATGTCTGCTTTTCCCAGCCAAGTGTTTACCAAGGCTGAGGATAAGGAGAAAATGCGATTGATACCAATTTTGCGCAGGGTTCTTGTCTGAACTTTTCCAGTGTCTGTGGATGTGAACATTTAAAACATCTTAAGTGGAAAAATGGTTTGAAATACGCTTAAAAGGAACAGAACCAATATCATCAATCTATAATGGTCTACATTCAAAGTGGCCATCTATATAAAAGTTTGTCCTATAAATATAATGGTTACACGTGCCATGAATTTGTTTTGCTTTTTTATTTAAAACATCAGCATACAAGTTACTAGAAGCAGCATGAAATACTTCATAGTGCTTCCCAGGAAACATATAGTGGAATTTAGTATTTCCTGTATTTTCAGCAAATTGTTCAACAAACTTGGTGTCTTTTTCCCCACAAAGTAACTGTCACCAAGTTATGGCTACTCACTGTAGATGTATTTCCCATGCACTTTGGAAGTAGGGGCCATATTTCTGTGACTTACCACAGAACATGAGCAGAACGGATTCTGTTACTTAAGAGTCAGAGTGTTAACAGAGAGAAGCTACTAACCCTCTCTTTTTGAGACACATTGTAGGATGCTGGGCATGGAAACCAAGACCATGATATACTGCCATACTCACTTATACTGAACTCTGATATGTAAATGAATTCTTGAATTAAAAAATTAAAAATCTTGTGGCTGTAATAGTAGTTAGAAATTTTTAAAAAATATTCTCACATCTTTTGTTTCCTATGCTGTGGACTTTCCCTTGAATTCCATCAATTTAAGATGCCTTTAACATCCAGTATAATTTATAATTTAATTGCTCATATTTGTTCATGTTCTTGTCTCAAATTTCAATTTCTGACACTTTAAATTTTGATATCTTAGTATTTACAAATTTAGTAGCTTATTAGTTATATAGCTATCTTGAACTTTGTATATGTTTTGGCACATCAAAATTGGATAAATATCAGAGCGAAAAAGAAAATCCTGCATTTTTTCTCTCGCTTGCAAAACCTAGTATGGTGATTTGAATAGGTCTGGTCTCTATAGACTCATGTGTTTGAATGATTGTCCCAAAGGGAGTGACAGTATTAGAAGGTGTGGCCTTGTTGGAGGACATATGTCACTGTGGGTGTGGGCTTTGAGGTTTCCTAAGCTCCTGCTCTGCCCACTGTGGATTAAAAGCCTCCTCCTGGCTGACTACAGAAGCTAGTCTCATCCAAGCTGCCTTGGGAGTAAGATGTTGAACTCTCATCTTCTCCAGCACCATGTATGCCTGGACACTGCCATGTTTCCCACCATGATGATAATGGAATATACCTCTAATGATGTAAGCCAGGCCCAATTAAATGTTTTCCTTTATACACGTTGCATTGGTCATGGTGTTTCTTCATAGCAACAGGACCCTAATACGCTTACATTTTATTTATTCTGCTTAAAAACATTGCATTAATTCTAATAAATGTTTTTATTTCCTTGGAAGAAGTGTTGTACAAAAGATTTACAAATTCCCATGGCTTCAGATTAGCCCAGGGAATTTTTTATCTTACTTTCCCTAGGCCTAGAAGCTTCTAGTTTCCATATAATCTAATCTTCTGCAAGCCTAGACACTGAATGCCTCATCTTCCAATCTTTTCAGCCTTTGAAACTTACTGCTGAATAAGATCACCCTTTCTAGTTCTTTCTGAACTCTCACTGGCTTGTTCAACTCAGCTGTTTTGTCTTAAAACTCCTCTCCAAGCTGATTGATTCAAACTGGCTTCCCTCTGTTTCACACTGAATTTCTTTGGTTGGAAAACCTACTACTAAACTCTGTAAACTCAACTGCACTCAACTGAACTGTGCCTAACTTCCAAACGCCACTGTATTGTCTTCACTATCTCTCCTGTTCTCTTTTTGTGCTGCTCTTAAGTAGCCTTTCCTTCCTGTCCTTGTGAGAGCTGGGTGTAACCTATCTCTGACTCATTCTGTCAAATCTTTTTCTGATTCATCACTCTGTTTGCCCTTCCATTAGACATCAGTATTTGGGATTAAGTTGTGTACTAAATTCCATCCATAGGGAGTAAACATGGCTCATGTCTCTATTTCAGCCAAATGGATTAAGAGTGTGTATTCAAATCAGAGAGATTAAAAGTATGTACTAAGGATGTGTCTGTATTACAGCAGGATGATTCAGACATAGAAGGTCTTTGGATGTGATCCTTTACCAGAGCAGCCATGTTGCTGGATTAAAACTCCTGCTATACTGTAAAACGTTCTTCAATAGTTTGTAGAGGAATTCCAGAAACATGGCTGTTCTGGCAAGGGATCACATCCAAAGATCCTTTAGGACTGTGTGATCCTGCTGGAATACAGACATGTCACATACCTTTAATCCTTCTTGCTGGAATATATACATGCCCTTAGTACACACCTTTAATTCCCCAAAATGAAGTCTAATTGAGGGGCAGACAAAGTGACAAATCAGAGAAAGATTTGACAGAATGAGTCAGATATAAGATACACTCAGCTCTCACAAGAACAGACAGGAAGGAGAGGCTAGTGAAGAGCAGTTCAGGGAGAGAAAGGGTAGTTGAGTTCAGTGCAGTTCAGCATCCCCCATTGGTGCTGTCCTTATAACATTAGGTGTGTGGATCCACTAGAGCAGTGGTTTTCAACTTTCCTAATGCTCTGACCCTTTGACACAGTTCTTCATGTTGTGCTGACTCCCAACTATAAACTTATTGTTTTGCTACTTCATAACTAATTTTGCTATAAAGCAAATATTCCTGTTTTCAGATAGTTTTATATAACCCCTGTGAAGGAAGGGAGGGAGGGATGGGAGGATACAAGTGATGGGATAACAATTGAGTTGGAATCTGAACAAATTAATAAAATTAAAATTAAAAACATATAAATAAAAAATTTAAAGAAAAAAAAAGAAAGTGTCATCCACAGGTTGTGAATCACTACATTAGAGCATGTTAGACCCACCAGGAGCTACATCCTTAAAATAATTTTACATTCACTTTCTTAACAGCTATTAATTACCAACAGCCTCAATGTCTAGGGTGGGGTCTTCATGTCCATTTCCCAACTCAATGCTGAGATTTTGTTTAGTTTGCACTTGAACAGGTCTTGTGCATGTTGTCACAACTGCTGTGAGTTCATATGTGCAACTTACCTATTGTGTCCAGATAACACTGTTTCACTGTAGTCATAAACTCCCTTTGGGTCTTATACTCTTTCTACTTCCTCTTCCCTAATGATTCCTGAGCCTTGGGAAGAGGTGATTATGAATCAATGTTGCAGTAAGGGCTGAGCACTCCACAATCACATCTTTCTGCATTTTGGCCAGTCATGTGTCCTGTGTTAATCACCATCTGCTGTAAGAAGAAACACCTCTGAGGAGGTTTGAGAGAAGTGCTAATCTAGGGTTATTGCAGTAAGTTTATAGGAATTAGCCTAATATTATGTCCTATTAGCAGAACAGCAGTAGTATTTTTAAGTTCATGCAAGTGTATGTAGATCAGGAAAGTATGAAAGGACTCATGAGAGAAGGAGGAAGTATCTCAAGGAATGGTGGAAGTGCAGTGAGTGATGGGATATATCCAATAAGGAAGCAGAGAGAGAGAGACTAACTTTTTAGGGCAAGGAAAAAGAAACATTGGAGATGAGGGATGTGTGCACTTGAAAATGTAGTAGTAGATGGAAAGGAATGAAAACAAAATATAATGGCACATACATGTGAAGATGCATTATAAAACCAATTACTCATTATGCTAATGTAAAGTTAATAAAAATAGAAAGCTAAGATGAAGCAGGATCATCACAACCTTGCCTATTCACATTAAGACTTTCTTCAGAGGGCTGTTTGGAGGGATCATATTGCTAGGATTTTGGTATATAGCCACTTTGTGGACTGTTAGGATAGCCAGAAGCCTGCTGTTGAAACAAGAAACATCATCATTTCTGTTTTTATTAGATATTTATGTATTAAGAAAGATATCATGTCTATAAACATATCTGAATGAAAATATAAAAACTATAACAAAATATGCAAAACAGAAGGTTTCATTTGGATGCCAAAGAGAGTAACAAATTAGAGAAAATTACTCCAAATTGGTATCTGTCGATCACAATTTTTTAAGTTCCTATTTGAGGCATTTCATGTCATAGTTTTCAAACATGTTTTTCTTTATAATGATAAATTGATGGTTATTTCGTCTTTGTCCAATTTGAGATGTGTGTGCACAGTCACAAATGTCTTTCAGTGGATATGTTACAGGAGGAGTCCAGAAGAAAAACTTGAAGACTCTGGACCTCTGTGTTGCCACAGATAAATGCTCTCCTGTAGTCTACTGTGGCAATTTCCCTAGTATCTTAAAATTTCAATGAAGTGCCAAATTATATAAGGTGTATAGTTGAAATGCTTTAAATATTTTATGTTTCATGTAAAGAGACTAAACTACTGCCTACCAACTATCAATCACAAGCAGAAGTGATTTAAGTATAAAATCAGTCTGGGAACTAAATAAGTATTAGTATGATGACCATCACTTTATTTTTTTAACACATTTTTATTGAAAAATAAAATAAGTCATATTACATCTCATTTTCTATCCCATCCCATGCATCCTCCCATTCCTCCCTCCCTCCCACTTTCACTGCAATCCCCCTTCCCTATGACTGTGACTGAGGGGGACCTCCTCCCCCTGAATATGGTGCTAGAGTATCAAGTTTATTTTTTTTTCTATTTCTTTTTTTTTTTATTTTTTTAAATACATTTTTCTTAATTTATACATATTACATCTCAGTTGTTAGCCCATCCCATGTATCCTCCCATTCCTCCCTTCCTCCCACTTCCCCCCTACTCCCCTCCCCTCCCCTAAGTCTGTGTCTGAGGGGGAGGAGGTCCCCCTTAGAGTATCAAGTTTAATGTGTTACAACATGAATGCTAAGATACAGTGTGAGAAAAGATGAGGTGCATGTCACTTGCTAGTGGGATGACTGAGAAAGTTATGTATGCTTCTGAATCAGTTTTCTTACCTATAAGCTATAGAGGTAGAAGCAATCCTTGTAAATAAATAAATCCTAGCATATACAGAATGTTGAAGCTCAACTGTGACCAGTTCACATATATAAATCTTGCCATGTGAGAATTGCTTTCCGTTTCCTAAACTGGAGGACATTTTCTCTATAGTTTAAGGTCATGAAGAATGAATATGTTAAGAAAAATTCTGTATTCATCAGCTCTTGTCACAACAATGTAGTTAGTACAACTCTAGGGTTGGATGCTGTATTTGAAGAATATGCAAAAGAGACCAAGTCATTGGCAGTGCAAAGGAAAGGAGAAGAGGGTCATCGATGCAATTTGCTTAAGTTGAGGGGAAACATTAGAAGTTAAAGGAAAGTTTAGAAACAACCATTCCAACAAGTCCTGTGTGTAAGGTCAGAGCCCTGACAGATAATAGGGACTGTGTGAAATAAGGAAGTTAAGATGGATAGTGAACATTTTGTAGAGAAGCTGTTGACAATATGGCTGACAGCACCGATTGGAGTGAGACTCATCTACATTAGCATTGGCTGTGTCTCTTTCCTGAAGTCCCTGTTTGATTTTTCCAAGTTGACCAGCCATTTTCAGTCACACAAATAAGGCTTTTTTAAAATGTTAATTTATTATAATTTATTCATATTACAACCTGATTGTTATCACCTCGCTTGTATCTTCCCATTCCCACCCTCCTTCCTTCTTTTGCCCTATTCCCCTCCAGTAGACCTCTAACAGAAGGGGACCTCCTCCCCCACCATATGACCACAGCCTATCAAGTCTCATTGGGATAGGCTGCTTCCTTATTCTCTATGTACCTGTAGGGCCTTTCTACCAAAGGGAAGTGATCAAATTAGGGGCACCAGAATTCATGTCAGAAGCAGTGTCCTCTGCTTTCTCCACAGTCAGGGAGAACGAGCAGTCCATTGGCTGGATCTGAACAGGGGGCTTGGTTTACTGTATGCATTGTCCTTGGTTAGTGCAACAGTTTGTGCAGGCCTTCCTGGGTCCATATTCGCTGGTATTGTTGGCTTCCTTGTGAGGCTACTGAACCCTCTGGGTCTTTCCATCTCTTAATCTTCCATAACCTTCTCAATGCTCCACCTGGTGTCTAGTAATGAGTCCCAGCATCTGTCCAGATCTCCACTGGGTAAAGTCACTCAGAGGACATCTATGTTGGGCTAATATCCAGTCATAAGTAAGTATATATCATGCGTGTCTATCTGGGTCTGGGATGCTTCATCCAGGTAGCTTAGAGGTTAAGAAAACTATCTGCTCTTCCAAAGGTCCTGAGTTCAATTTCCAGCAACCACATGGTGGTTTACAACCATGTATAATGAGATCTGGTGCTCTCTTCTGGTGTGCAGGCACACATGCAGGCAAAACACTGTGTACGTTATAAATAAATAAATCTTAAAAAAAAACAAATAATGCTTTAAAAACTATTTTTGTTATGTGTTTTTGTTGAGCAAAAATATAAGGAATACGGGAATGCCTGCTTGCTGTGTACGCCTGAAACAGATTAAACAAACAAACAAACAAACAAACAAAATTTGAAGACCAGAGCATGTAGGCTTAGAAAAGGAAACCAGTGGATAATCCATTTGGTTCGACTGTAATGTTTCACAACCATCCTGGAGACCTCAGTGGCCCATGTTTCCATGACTTTGATCTCATGGAAAGTCTCCTTCGGATCATCTCAGCCTCTGTGGAGCTAAACTGACACTTGGCACTCGTCTTAAGTGCATTCAGACTTTGCCATTTGAAAATGAGGATCTAGCCAATGGGACAGAACATTCTCCACAATTGAGTGGAGAGTGGGGTATGACTTTCCCATGAACTCTGGTGCCCCATATTTGACCATGTCCCCTGGATGGGGGAGACCTGGTGGCACTCAGAGGAAGGATAGCAGGTTACCAAGAAGAGACTTGATACCCTATGATCATATACAGGGGGAGGTAATCCCTTTCAGGAACAGTCATAGGGGAGGGGAATAAGGGGAAAATGGGAGGGAGAGAAGAAGGGGAGGATACAAGGGATGGGATAACCATTGAGATGTAACAAGAATAAATTAATAAAAAAAAAAGAAAAAGAAAATGAGGATGGGAATGCACACTTGGCAGTACTAGAACTTGGGAGATGCTAAGGCAGGAGGTTTACACACTCAAGGCCAGCACAACCTGCACTGTGAGTTCCAGACTACCCTCAGCTACAAAGGGAGACCCTTTCTCCAAAACTAACAACCAGATGAGCAGCCGGGAAGTATTTGTGTATTTCATGATAAAAACATAATAATAAAAATGACAGTTGTGGTGAGAGTTCACACTTACAGAATGCTTGCTGTGTAGCTATGAGCCACGTGAACACACTCTCCAGGTAGCAACTCATTTCATCTTCAAGTTGATGATCTCACTGCCGTTAGGAAACCCCACTTACAGATGGGTGCAAATTCACGCACAAGGTTAAGTCAATCCAATCTAAAACTCTGTGTGCTCAACACATACGATGATTCGAAAATCTGGTTGTAAAGCCTGCTGAGGGTGGAAAAGTTGGTTGGAAAGTTATTACCATGGGCAAGATAAAGGCTGGCATGGGATTGACAGGATAAGAGAGGGAGAACAGTCAAGAGATGTGATTTAAGCAATCCTAACCTTAGGAAATTGGATTAATGGGGTGAGGATGTGGTGAGAAGAGCAAAGATTTCCTGCAGATTTTTAGCTAGAATAAACAGTTGTTGGTCATGTCCTGGGAGACCAAGCATTAAGTTGAGGTCTTGAAGTTTCTAAGGGAGTGCTGTTTGCATCTACTTGCCTTTTTTCTTCCTCTCTTCTTACTGACCATTTGTCCTTCAGTTTCACACCTCAGGCTCAAGGAATATGGTAGATCATAAACTTACATCATCAAGTGTTTGGCTGTTTGGTCTATCTGTGTGCCTCTCAATCTATGTGTCTGTCTGTCGATCCACCCATTCATCTACCCATCATCTTTTCTGCTTTCTATTGTCTCATCCTATGGACAGTAGTAAAAAGGAAATAGTACATACTGTGTCTAAATACAAGGAAATTGGGCATGTCTTGGATACTGACTGTCTCTCTCTCTATTTTTTTTTCCAGAAGTATTTTTTGCTTACTTCTTCTTTCTTTGATGTACTCAATGTCATTTAGCTCCATTTCTGGGTCAGTTGTGAAGAAGTAAATCAGGATGGTGACACTATGTGCTGGAAACACTTATTTTTTTTAATAGCATACAGAAAAATATATTAGGGAATGTAGTCCCTTTTGTGTCTATTTTGCCTTCTTGTGTTTCATACAGGTTTTAACCTCTGAGGATGGCAACATGCACATTCAAGAGTAGCATTTCTCTCCTTAGTACATGCTGTCTGGAGATTCCCTCAGAGACACCCAGAGACATACCTTGTTCCTCTAGATTATTATCAATGCATGCAGGTTGGTAATGAAGAACAACCACTAGATCAACTTAATGGGCATTAAAATTGTCTTATTGTGGTTTTATTTTATTTTTCTCTAATGATTTGTGTGATGTAAGACATATTTTCTTGGTTTATTGGTTAGTTGATATTAATTTTTTGGAGGAATGCTTGTACAAGTCGCTTGATCTTTTTAAAAAACATATAATTATTTTGCTGTAGGTGTCCATCATATGTTCTAGATATTGGCTACTTATTGAAATGTTATTTATAGATATTTCCTTCCACAATTTGGGATTTTTTTTATTCTGCTGATTACGTATTTTTTCCTTAGAAAGATCTTGATATATTATTAATTCAGTCAGAATCAAGAGTTGAAATGCAGCATCATAAATGTAATTAGAATAGTAGAATTGACCTTGAATTATAAATAACTCTCACTCTAAATCAGTCTTTGCTTTGAGACTAGCATGATGGATAATTTTGTTGAGACCATCAGATAAGCAAAGTAACAATTTTACTAACATGATTTTTATTTTAAGAACAGAGGATTAGTCTTTAGTTTGGGGAATTTTGTCAGCTATTACCCACACTTACAGAAGTGCAGTGTCCACCAAGGGGTGTGTTTGTGTTATTATTGTAACTCGCAGAGGCCACTGCACCAGCTTCTCACCACACACTGAAACTTGTTGATGGAAAACGCCTGCAGTCTCTGCTGCTCTGGAAATACAGCCATGCCTTTCAGTAGGCATCAATCTTATTTTGGCTTTAGGTTCTAAGGAAGATCAGGATGATTTTTTTTCTTTAAAAGCCTGTTTACTTTTGCTTTTCTTTAATTGCATATTTCAGAGTCAGTTTTAATTGATTGCTTCATGTTTTCTCCACCCAGACATCTATAAATCTCTGCTATACATTACTTTTGCACAAATCTTAAAAAAAAATATGTTCATTTCAGACTTACAATTTAGAAAATAACTCCCGAGTTAGGTAGGGTTCACTGCAAGAATCTCATGCAGCATTTTAAAAAATATACAGAAATGATTAGAGAATTTTGAGCCTCGAATTGCTTTTAAGCATAATTTTGACCTGTCAACATGTGAAATACAGTGGACAAAGTTGTTATGCACAGTGTGGTGCATAGGCAAATAAAGATGGCACCAGAAATCAACAATTTCATCCCCACTCAGTTTTTTCAAACAACAGGGTACCCCTTTTCTTGAATATTGAATGGATGAATATTGGAAAGATGATGATTTATATGGTTTTTATTTAAATGTTTACAGATATGGACCCTGATTCTTTTTAAATATATTTTATTAATTTATTCATATTACATCTCAATTGTTATCGAATCCCTTGTATCCTCCCATTCCTCCCTTCCTCCCATTTTTCCCTTAGTCTCCTCCCCTATGACTGTGACTGAGGGGGACCTCCTCCCCCCTGTACATGCTCATAGGGTATCAAGTCTTTTCTTGGTAGCCTGCTATCCTTCCTCTGAATGCCACCAGGCCTCCCCATCCAGGGGACGTTGGACCCTGATTCTTAACATGTTGTATTAGTTTTGTTTTATATTCTGAATCTCTGAATTAGTAATTCATTTAATGATACATTAATTATAACTTCATCCTTCAAAAGTACTAAAAAGTTATAAGAAGCAGGTTTGTTTTTTGAAAGAAAGGAAATGAAAGCCAATAAGCCTGGATTCTCTAGATCTGCTTTTGTCAGTAATTATCTTCCTGACTGTGTATGGGTCATTCTAACTTTCAAGCTGTCATTTTCATAATTAATCTCAGCCCACATATGAATTTAACATTTAATGTTCTACATGTCTACAAAATTATATGAAAAGGTATATTTGTTATATACATGTCTACATTTTCATAATTAATCTCAGCCCATATATGACTTTAACATTTAATGTTCTACGTGTCTACAAAATTATACGAAAAGGTTCATTTGTCTGCACCCCCCCACATGCTTCCTTAAATTATCTTACATCAGGTATCATGCAGTTATATAAACCCAGCGTTTCCTTGTTTAGTTATTTTCATACCTCACGCAGAGGGCATACTATGATGACTCTGTCATGACTGCGAAGTGGACTGAATGAGAACATTATGGATTCTGTCCTTGACAGTTATAATTTCTGGGAATCAACTGCATTACTCAAGCAGGGAATCAAAAAGTCATTTATATCAAAGTATAAAACAAGTTAGCACACATGCACACACACACAAAAAAAGGAATTGCAGTTCAATATGCATATGAACTTAGCCCAGGCTGTGAAATTCTGTTTTTGTTATAACAAAACATTATATAACATCTGAGTAATATCCAGAGGGAAGGCAGAAGGATTTAGAATCACGGGCATAGATGGTGGGAACATTAAGAAGTCAGATTGGGAAAGTTTGGGTGAAGAATGCTGATGATTTGCTAGAAATTGATGCAGTGCCGTTTAGATTTTTTAGGTTCAAATAAAAGAAGTGATGGGAGCTTGGAAATTCAATTTCATGGAAACAGATTTATTCAATATGAAGAAAACCTTTTGAACAATTTGAAGAGACTAATAATAGCCGGGGTTGCCTTGCGGGGCAGACTGTTTTCTAAAATGGGAGTTGTTTAAGAAGAGGTCAGAGCAGTAGACAAACTCAAACCGCTTGTCAGGCAGTAACGCAATAAGCAAAGTGGGTCAGTTGAGGCAAATGAGCAGTATGTACTCCACTGAAAGCTAAAGTTTCTGAATTTTTGAAAGAATCAAGAAATCATGATGTCTGTATTTTCCTCTTGAGGATCCATGTTGGCCCCAATTTAAAAATTACTCTCTTTTTTTTTTTTGGAGAATTTCAGAATTGTCTCCTGGTCATATTTGTTCCCATCTCCTGTCAGATCTTCCCCCCTTTTCCATATCCGTCCTATTTTGTGCCCTCATTTTTTAAAGCTATCATCTCCTACTTGTGCTGCTTCTGCCCTCGTGGGTGTGTGGCTACTCACTAGAGTCCACTAGACCTACCACAGTCCACACTCCTAAGGACAGTAAGCCATCTGCCCCCGAGCAACTATCAATCACCAATACCTCCTCAGCTAGTGGTTGGACTTCACTGGCATTAAGACCAGTCCTTGACAAATGGGACCTCATAACCCTAACCAGCGTCTGTATGGCAACGGACATCATCAGCAGCATGAAGAAGCTGCTTACAAAATGCGAAAAGGCTTTGCTGGCTACACATCTGACAGTGAGTGGGTTGCTCTCTGAAATCTAGAAAGAACTAAAAAAAAGATAAAAATTTAAAAAAAAACCCAGAACATCAAGAAAAAAACAAAACAAAACAAAAACAAGCCACTTAGAAAAGGGGACATAGAACTGAACAGCGCCTTCTCAAAAGATGAAATACAAACAGTTAAAAATAATTTTTCAAAAAATGCTCAACATTCTTAGCCATTAGAACCATGCAAATTAAAACTATTCTAAAATTTCATCTTATCAGGTCAGGATGTCTAGTAACAAAACAAACAAACAAACAAATAAACAAACAACCGAAAACTAATGCTAGAGAAGATATGGGGTAAGGGAAATGGCTTATTTTCTGCAGATGAGAGTACAAATTGGAGCAGCAGTGACTATCAAAGACATTTACAAAGACAACGCTTTCATAGTCAACCACATACAGACAAAAGGGAAGGGAGGAGAATTCGCACAGGTTCTGTAGAGCGGCGTAGCACTTCAGGAAGTAAAGACATGAATCTCATACCACACTTAGGGTTAGTGTGGCTCAAGACTTAGAAACTAGTGCTTTTTTGGACTTCTCCATGACTGTAGGTTTTTTTTTCTCTCTATTTACAAGTCTTTGTGATGTAAATAAAATGGTGCTATCTCCATTTGCATTTTGCATCTGATCCATGTTTTCCAGAGATATACACAACTTATTGCCCCCACTCCATCATTTTGTCCTGCGGGCAAAGTTCTTTTAACCCACGCTTTGGGTCAGGTGGCTTTGGCTCTTCCTTGCCCTGTCAGCTGTATTTGGGCCATCAGACTTCATGCCATCAAAGGGCCGGGATGAGGGCTGGTTGAGCCACTATGGACTTCTTGCCAGTTTTTGCCTCCTGGTCATGTAGACTGACTTTTGCCTCATAATAAAGTACTACAACAAACAGAGCCAGATATGTTCACCAAACCTTAGAAGAAATAGGAAGTAGTTGTATTCTAGAATAGCATATATTTTAATTCTGAATTGTAGGCCACATTCTGTTTTTGTGTTTCCTAGTGTCCCAGAGGCAGCTTACAATATGGAGATGCCTAAGCTTCTCACGCCCCATTCTTTTTCATCTCTTCCACATCTTGTTAGTCCTGATCTCCATGGGAAGCATTTCTTGTTTCTTGATAAAGTTCAGATGCTCACCACCCCTTCATTAAACCCTTAGCTCTGCTTTGTTTATCTGGTGTCTTGTTTGAGTACATGATCATATAGTTCTCATAAAACATACGTAATGCTGTGGAAATCTAGTAGACATCCTGTTTCTCTTGGAAGCTGTCAGTTCCAAGCAGAATGATAAACTGAGTCACAGAGATTTTCTCTTACAGTAGTCCTGTGGAGTTAATCTAACTTGTTTATTTATTTATTTATTTATTTATAATTTTACTTTTATTTTGTTTACTTTACATCCTGATTGTAGCCCCCCCCTCATCTCCTTCCAGTACCACCCTCCCCCTCAACCCCCTCACTCCTCCTCCCCTGTCATCTGACCTCAAGTCTATCAAGTCTCATCTGGACTGCCTGTATCCTCATCCTCTGTGGCCGGGTAAGGCCTTCCCTATAGAGCAAAGTGATCAATGAGTAGACACCAGAGGCCATGTCAGAGGCAGCCCCTTCTCTCCATATGATAGGACCCGCAAGGAAACTGTGATGCCTATCTTCTACATCTTAGCAGAGGGGCTCTAGGTCCTTACCATGCATGCTCCTTCGTTGGTGCATCAGTCTCTGCAGCATCTCCCCCCTGGATTTGCTGGCTCTTTTGGTCTCCTTGTGGAGACCTATCCACTCTAGGTCCGTCTATACCCCAACTCTTCCACAAGACTCCCTATGCTCCACCTCGAAGTATGACTGTGAACCTCAGCATCTACTTTGATCCCCCACTGGATGGAGTCTTTAAGAGGATCTCTGGTAGGCTTGCTTCCCATTACTTCCCTCCAACTGCTTCTGGCAGTATCTATTCTATTTCTCCTTCTGAATGAGAATTAAGCACTCTCCCGAGGGTCCTCCTTCTTATTTAGCTTCTTTATGTCTGTGTATTGTAGTGTGGTTATCCTGTATTCTGTGGCTGATTATATCTGATTATAAGTGAGTATATACCATGTGTGTCTTTCTGGGTCTGGGTTACCTCACTTAAGATGATCATTTATATTTCCATCCATTTGCCTACAAATTTCAAGATTTCCTTGTTTTTAATCGCTGAGTAGTATTCCATAGTGTAAATGTACCACAGTTTCTTTATCCATTCTTTGGTTGAGGGACATCTAGACTGTTTGTAGATTCTGGCTATTATGAATAAAGCCTCTATGAACATAGTTGAGAAAATATTCTTTTTGTATGGTAGAACATCTTTCTGGTATATGCCTAGGAGTGGTATAGCTGGGTCTTGAGGTAGAACTATTCCCAATTTTCTGAGAAATCATCAGACACACTTTCAAAGTAGTTGTTGAAATTTGCACTCTCAGCAGCAAGGAGGAGTGCTCCCTTTTTCCTACATCCTCACCAGCATGTGCTGTCACTTGAGTTTTTGATCTTAGCCATTCTGACAGATATAAGACGGAATATCAGAGTCAAATGAATGATTTAACCTCCAGTTTAAAATGTCTGTCAGCCTCTGGGTCCTTCTATTTCCCCATCTCCTACATTTGTCTTACCTAGAGTTCCAGTGGGATCTCCTCACATCTTTTCCAATCCCCTGGTAAGTGAAGACTTTCATGGGACATGCCTTTTGGGCTAGTGCCCAATTATAAGTAAATATATACCATGTGAGTCTTTCTGCTTTTGGGTTAACTCACTCAGTATGATGGCACTCAAAGAAAGAATAAACAGGCTACCAAGACGAGACTTGATAGCCTATGACCACATAGTGGGGAGGAGGTCCCCTTTGGTCATAGGGGAGGAGAATAGGATGAAAGTGGGAGGGAGGGAGGAACAGGAGGATACAAGTAATGGGATAACAATTCAGTTGTAATCTGAACACATTAATAAAAAAAATAAAATAAAATGTCTGTCACCCTTAGTGTCCAGCAGTTGTGGGTTTATTTATAGGTCTTCAATTTGATTCCGATGATCCACTGTTTCTATGCCAGTACCATGCCATTTTTATTACTGTTGCTGTACAGTACAGTTTGAGATGTGGGATGAAGATTCCTCTGGGAGATCTTTTATTGTACAGGATTGTTTTAGCGATTCTTGCTTTTTGGGTTTTCCGTATGAAGTTGAGAATTATTCTCTCAGTTCTATAAAGAATTGTGTTGACATTTTGATGGGAATTGCATTGACTATGTTTCTTTTGGTACAATGGCCATTTTTACTATGTTAATCCTACCTATCCATGAGCATGGGAGATCATTCCATCTTCTAATATCTTCTTCAATTTCTTTCTTCAGAGACTTGAAGGTTTTTTGTTTTTGTTTTCGTATTTGTTTTTATACAAGTCTTTCACTTGCTTCGTTAGAGTTACACCAAGATGCTTTTTGGTTTTTTTTGCTACTGTGAAAGGGGCTTGTTTCCTTAATTTCTTTCTCAGTCTATTTGTGTTTGTGTAAAGGAGGGCTACTGATTTCTGAGTTGATTTTGTAGCCAGACGTTTTGCTGAAGGTGTTTATCAGCTGTAGGAGTTCCTTGGTAGAATTTTTGGCATACTTATGTATACTATCATATCACCTGTGAATAGTGATGATTTGACTTCTTCCTTTCCAATTTGTATCCCTTTGATCTCCTTAGTTGTTTTATTGCTCTAGCTAGGACTTCAATTACTATAGTGAAGAGATATACAGAAAGGACATCCTTGTCTTGTCCCTCATTTAAATGGAATTGATCTAAGTTTCTCTCCAATTATTTTGACATTGGCTGTAGGCTTAGTGCATGCCATTACTATGTTTATGTATGTGCCCTGTATCCTTGATCTCTCCAAGACTTTTTACATGGACAAGTGTTGGATTTTGTCAAATGCTTTTATAGCATCTGAGGAAATGATCATGGTGTGTGTGTGTTTTTTTTTTCTTTCAGATTCTTTATATGATGGTTTACATTGATGGAGTTCTGTATATTGAACCACCCTTGCATGCCTGGGATGAAGCCTACTTGGTCATGGTGAATGATGTGTTCTTGCATTCGGTTTGCAAGTTTACTTACTGAATATTTTTGCATCAATGTTTTGACTGAATATTTTTGCATCATACAGGAAATTCGTCTGAAATTCTTTCTTTATTGGGTCTTTATGTGGTTTATGTATCTGGATGACTGTGGCTTCATAGAATGAGTTTGGTAATGTTCCTTCTATTTCTAGTTTGTGGAATAATTTGAAGAGTATTGTTATTTGCTCTTCTTTGAAGTTCTGGTAGAATTCTAGCTTTTCTTTGTAGTTTCTGTCGTCAAAGTAAGGTAGTCATTTGAAGAAAACAGGTTCATGGACTTCATAGGTACAAGTTCTATCAAAGTGCTCTTTGTCAGTTTCCTAATGTCTACTTTGGATACATTATTTTGCATGTAGGGTTGTCCAAAAGGGTGACACGTTTTAAAAAGTAAGTACCACTGGAAGACTTGAATGGGTTCAAATTTCCAAGTATATTTTCTAATTTTAAAGAAATTCCTCTATAAGGGTACTGTAATAGCTAAGTGTATCAATCAGAGCATTACAGAGAAATATACATGGGTATATGTGGTCACACATACAGATCTAAAGCACAGCTTGAACGGCTGGAGTCAGTATCATAGTTCAAGTTATAGGGAAAATCATTGTTTTCCATTATATCCTTCCACCTGTGTATATACGAGCAACATATTAAGGCTTATTTAAATTTAATTCCCACAGATGATAAGAAAAACTGAGAAATACATTTTATGATCTGTGTTTTTATTAAAAGATAGTTAACATAGAAGATGTCATTTTCTACACATTAATTTCTAAACCATGCCATAATTCCCCAAGTAACAACTCACATTAGGATCTTGACCTGTGTTATAAGGGAGGTTTTAAAGAATTATTATTTTATAATAAATGTTGGCTGGTTGGTATGAGTGTTTTTAATAAAAAAAACCTGTCTATATAATCAGTAACGGTCATTTTCAGTGGTGTCATTAAGTAATCACTGGATTTTGTGTGTATTTCTAATGTCTAATCTTTTCCTATGAATTGGAGCAAATTTATAAATACTTACTTTTTTTGAGGCTTGACTAAATCAACTTTTTAGATATCTTTGAATTGGGAATCACGCCATCTTCCACATCCAATCTGTCACCAAAGCCTGTCACTTTTGACTCCAATATTGCTTTAAAACTGCATTCTACTCCCCCTGTTGCCAATGCCTTCATTTAATCTTTCATTAGTTCTCACATAGACCTTGGCAATAGTTTTGAAACTTATCTCAGCTTCTGTTTGGTCACTTCAAGTGCTGTCTTCATTCAACCACCAGATAGCCTTTCACTGGTCGAGGATTCAGTTATAATATTTCTTTGAGGACATGACATCTGATGTCTTATGTAAAATGCAGAGCTCCAGCACTGGTCCTCTGCCTGTAGCTTTACCTTTGACCACACCAAATCACTGAGAATATTTTCAAAAATGATATTGTTTCAGATATTTCCAACTTTGTACAACATTATCCATTTCTGCTTCTGAATATTGCTCAGTACATTCTTTTCATTAGTCTGGACAATCCTTGTCACATTTAGACAGATCTTGAAAGCCATCTCCTTTCTCAGGTACTCCCTGATACACAGACAAGAAGCAAGGAGTCACACTTTAATCTTTTCCCAGAGCAACTTAAGCATATGGGTTACATATCCTTGGGTCTTAGAGTCTGAACTTAGGATAGCTATCACAATCCTTGCTAATCCTTCCACACAATAGTGTCTGAAAGACCATATTCATGCCACAGCAGCAATTGACAGCTACTGCTCAGTGAGCCCCACACAGCACATTTTTTCCCTCAGATGTTGGAGCAGTTTGTGCTTTCATTAATTAAGCATTGGTAATGCAGTTGGCTTATGTGTAACTTATGGTTTAAGATCTCTCTCTTTCTCTCTCTTACACACACACACACACACACACACACACACACACACACACACAGAGAGAGAGAGAGAGAGAGAGAGAGAGACAGACAGACAGACAGACAGACAGACAGACAGACAGACAGACACAGACAGACAGAGACAGAGACAGAGACAGAGACAGAGACAGAGACAGACAGAGAGACAGACAGAGAGAGATAGACAGAGACAGAGAGGGGGCCCAGGGGGGAATGATCATGTCTTCAGAACAAAACAACTATTCAGTGCCCTACCCTAAGTAGTATTTGCACAGGTAACTGTGATGAACATGAGAAATTCTTCAGGTTATTTTCTTTTTAAATAGCCCCCTCTTACACTCTCCCTCTCTCATTGTGTCATACTTCTACATAAGGAGGATAAATGGTTATAATGTATTATATATTAATTCAACTATGTGACTACCTCAGCCCTGACTGTGATATTTGGAATCCTTTCAATGTTCCGCATTCTGCAGTACATCTTTATTTCAGTATCAGAACTCTCACACTGTAACTATCTTTGTCTTCCCTGTGGAGTCACTGCCCCCAGAGTGGAAAGCTCCAAGGCTGACCTTTGCCTTCCACCTTGTGCTTCCTTCTTCATAGACACCAGTTTGTTACCAATCATTGTGTGAATATCAGAGAAGGAACAGGGCAAAACACTGAACTTCCCCTTGCAAGAACTTTCCAAGTGGGAAAGCAGAAAAGTCACATGTCTGGTCATCTGTGACTAGGTTTTGTACAGTAGTAAAACTAATTATTTTGGTAGGCTTGTGAAAAAATAATATAAGACAGTAAAAATACAGCCTAAATGCTAAATAATAAACTGACAAGCACAATATGTCAGGGGATGCATAGTAATGCAACTATGTCTGTAAAACATTTACTCTATTTTGTCTCTAAAATGTACAACAACAACAGCCCACCAAATGGCGGCATCTGTGTTTATTTCCTCCCTGGTCCTCGATATTTGGAATCCTTTCAATGTTCAATGCCCAAAAGTGAAATAAATATTTTTACTTTAGTTCATCTTTATTTTAACAGTGGAGATGGTACTGGCTAGGGTTGAGGGGCTACTCACATTGTCTGACCCTCCTCCTATCATTTGACCTGTTTACAAGTGAAAAATGATAAACATGTGTCAGACAAAGCCTGCAAGAAGGTTAAGCAAGGAAGCTATAAGCAAGGCTCTTTTTCCAGACCATTCTGTGTACTGTGTCAGGTGGGGCAGGAGGTGGGGACACTAGGTGTGGATGAAATCTCACCTCTTTGAGCACCAGGTGGCACTACTGTCTTCTCGACTATTAACTACCTGTCCAAAAACCCAAATTTTGCAAGAAAGGCTGGACAAGAGCTGTGGTGGAATTCTACAGGCTGGGAGAAGCAATAGGTAGACAGTGGAGAGGTCATGTTGTTACTTAATTATTAAATCCTAGGAAAGATGTTACTCATGCAATTTGATGCTGCTAACACCAAATTCATGAATTAAAAAAAAAACTGTTGAGAGTGTTAAAGCTTTGTTAGCCAGCTGACATGTCAAACTGCTAGTCAGAGAGATATACAGGAAAATAATAAACATGCCACATGAAGTCAGTCACCAGAGTAACACCCATGCCGAAGTCCTTTGGAAGGAACCTGCAGCATGGAAATCCCTTCCCTTCTGCAGTGGCTCGTTCTTGTAGACTTAAAGGAGTAACTGCTCACACCGCCCTTACTCATTTGCTAATAGTGAGTTCAGAAGACTGTAGGAGATCTACAGCTTGTGTACCTTTGGCAGCAGAGGAAGTGAATCTCCTGGCATCGTGTACATCTTGCTTTACATCTCACATCTGGCAATTCTTGTTACAATTTTAATTGATGGTATCTTCTAGACATCTAAGAGCTCTTAAAAGGTCCTCTAACTACATTCTAAGAAGGGTCAGAAAAATGACAAACTCTGATTACGAAATATCACCATTGGGGACAGTTTGCTAGCTACTATGAGCCAAGAGAACTTTTTCTACCCCCATGAAGTTTCCGACAACGTGCTAGGCTTATGAGGAAGTGTACTCTAAAAAAAAAAAAAAAAAGACTCTTTTTAGAATACTGGTAAGGGTTGAGATACCTAACCATAAACTCCTGGGACACAAGAATACTTGATTC